>NC_057795.1:129319642-129365805 GCF_018294505.1 Triticum aestivum | reverse complement strand
TGTCTTCACCAATAATGTAAGTTTGTCCTTCTCAAGCCTTCAAACTTTGTTGTATATATTTGGTTAGGCATGACTGCAATAGCTGTTTATTTTTGGTGTTTGCATCAAATTGCATGTTTAAAGTTTATTATGTAGTTCATAAACAAAAGTTTGTCCTTCTCAATTTAAGTTTTCAGTTGTACAACCAAGTTCCTTCTTCATACCATGTAAATTAAACTATACAGAGCAAGTGATCTTCTTTTGCACTGCATGTATGCTTCTGTTCTTCATCTGTAATCCAGTGGTGTGGTGAACCTACCCACTACAGCACAATGTCATATTCTACAATGTCTTAACTATGAACAATGTCATATCATTCTACTATTATTTAAACTGTCTCTTTATTTGCCAATCTGAAATGGGATAAATTGACAGCACACTAACCATTGATACTTATGAGTTCTTGATCTGTAATCCAGTGGTGTCGTGAAGCTGCCAACTCCTTCACAATGTCATTTCCTACCATGTCTTGACCTGAACAATACCATATTGTGTTAATGCAATTTTAAACCGTGTCACTTTATTTGTCAGTAAGAAATGTGATGAATTGTCAGCACTGATACTTTTATGTGAAAAACCTGTCATCTGTCTGCTTGTTTATCTTTCAGAGTGAGGAAGATATAAGTGTTGAACAAGCGCAGTCTCATCATCTTTCTCAGCTGCTTGCGCTACAGCTCCCCAGCAGGGCTAACCTTTCTTGAACTCTGTTGAAATGTTGTCGGTTTTGTATATTATTTTGTCGACGTGTTTATTTGCACTGGTGGCGATCTTTGATTCCTAGTGTATGCAATCTGCTGTCTGCTTGTGCTTTATTATCATAGTGGTGAACTTTGATGCCCAGTGGATGTAATATGCCGTAATTTCTTTATTGTATAGTCTAGGTTTTTTGTTATTCACGATGCTGCAATTATTTTACTGTATATATATCATGTCTTCGCAGTAAACCGGCCAAACCATAAAATTACGGTACATAATCGGGCCATCATGCAATCACGATGTAGGTTGGGCCTAAAACATGCCGAGCAGCTCACGGGCCGGCAGCAGCCCGAAATGGACCCTGACCCATGATTGTGCGAATCAAATCACGGGCTTTTAACAGGCTAAAATTGTCTCGGTCCTTGTTTGGCCCAATCAGATATCGGCTGCGAGCAGGCCGGATGCAAACCGGGCCGTAGTTAGGCCCAACTATATGACGGGCTTTTAACAGGCCGAAATCAATATAGGGACAAAATGTTAAATGGGCCCTTAACAGGCCGAAACTAATATCATGCCGAATTACTAAGTGGGCCTTTAGCAAGTGGGCCCAAAAGCATAGCGTCCAGTTGACGGGCCGAATCTGATATGGGCCATAATTGAGCCCAAAGCCTCTTAAAGGGCCGGACCTGATCTGGGCTGTAATTTGGCCCAGAACATGGTAGGCTTTTAACGGGTCGGATCTCATATGGGCCATTGTTGGGACCGGAACATGGCAGGCGATTAATGGACCGGATCAAATATGGGCCGACATTTGGCCCAACACATGGCAGCCAGTTAATGGGCCGGCCTACTAGGGTCCTCAAAATCTTGTGGGCCTACAGCTGGGCCGGCCAATTAATGTCGGCGAAATCTCGTGGGCCTTTAGCTGGGCTGGCCCATTATGATCCGCAAGAATCTTGTGGGCCTTTACCTGGGCCGGCCCATTATGGCACACAAAAAATCTTGTGGGCCTTTACCTAGGCCGGCCCATTATGGCCCGCAAAATCTTGTGGGCCTTTAGCTGGGACAACCCATTATGGTCCGCAAAATCTTGTGGGCCTTTAGCTGGGCCGGCCCATTATGGTCCACAAAATCTTATGGGCCTTTAGTTGGGCCGGCCCATTTAAACTTGATGGGCCGGTCCACGTGTCAACATATCATAGGCGCGTCTCGCCCATTGGATGAGTGACACCTGTGCCAACACGGACCTGACACGTGTCTCCTCAAGCCAATGATGATTTTACACGTGTCTCCCCAACCCGATAGCTTAACGACGTTCCGTTATGGTGGATGCCACGTGTCGGTCACCCTTGACGAAAGCACTTCTATGACGCGCGATTTATCGTCATGGAAGTGGACAATTCCGTGATGATAATTTTGGTAATGTCATGGAACACTTCTACGACAACACATGTATGACTATCTTGATTCTGTCATAAATTTGTCATGGATATACATGCATGACAAAAAACACGACCTATTGTGACAAACACGTATCATCACGGAAGTGTATTTTTTTTGTAGTGATTTAAGTTTCCGATCAATACAATTCTAGCATGAATAATAAACCTTTATCATTAATAAGGAAATATAAAATAACAACTTTATTATTGCCTCTAGGGCATATTTCCTTTAGTCTCCCACTTTCACTAGAGTCAATAATGTAGATTACATTGTAATGAATCTAACACCCATGGGGTCTTGGTGCTGATCATGTTTTGCTCACGGAAGAGGCTTAGTCAACGGGTCTGCTACATTTAGATCCGTTTGTATCTTGCAAATCTCTATGCCTCCATCCTTGACCTTTTCACGAATGGAGTTGAAGCGTCTCTTGTTGTGTTTGGTTCTCTTGTGAAACATGGATTCCTTCGCCAAGGCAATTGCTCCAGTGTTGTCACAAAAGATTTTCATTAGACCTGATGTACTGTGTATTACACCCAGATCAGATATGAACTCCTTAATCCAGACTCCTTCATGTGCTGCTTCTGAAGCAGCTATGTACTCTGCTTCACACGTAGATCCCGCCACGACGCTTTGCTTGGAACTGCACCAACTGACAGCTCCACCATTCAATATAAATACATATCCAATTTGTGACTTAGAGTCATCCGAACCAGTGTCGAAGCTAGCATCGACGTAACCATTTACGACGAGCTCTTCGTCACCTCCATAAACGAGAAACATATCCTTGGTCCTTTTCAGGTACTTTAGGATGTTCTTGATCGCTATCCAGTGATCCACTCCTGGATTACTTTGGTACCTCCCTGCCAAACTTATGGCAAGGCACACATCAAGTCTGGTACATAACATTGCATACATGATAGAACCTATGGTTGAGGCATAGGGAATGACTATCATTTTCTCTCTATCTTCTGCAGTGGTCGAGCTTTGAGTCTGACTCAATTTCACACCTTGTAACACAGGCAAGAACCCTTTCTTTGACTGATCCATTTTGAACTTCTTCAAAACTTTGTAGAGGTATGTGCTTTGTGAAAGTCCTATTAAGCGTCTCGATCTATCCCTATAGATCTTGATGCCCAATATATAAGCAGCTTCACCGAGGTCTTTCATTGAAAAATTCTTATTCAAGTATCCTTTTATGCTATCCAGAAATTCTATATCATTTCCAATCAACAATATGTCATCCACATATAATATTAGAAATGCTACAGAGCTCTCACTCACTTTCTTGTAAATACAGGCTTCACCATAAGTCTATATAAAACCATATGCTTTGATCACCTCATCAAAGTATATATATTCCAACTCCGAGATGCTTGCACCAGTTCATAGATGGATTGCTGGAGCTTGCACACTTTGTCAGCACCTTTAGGATCGACAAAACCTTCTGGTTGCATCATATACAAATCTTCGTTAAGAAATCCATTAAGGAATGCATTTTTGACGTCCATTTGCCAGATTTCATGATCATAAAATGCGGCAATGCTAACATGATTTGGACAGACTTAAGCATCGCTATTCTGGAAGTCATGTTACTAGACCATGATGAACCTATGAACTATGAGGAAGCGATGATGAGCCCAGATTCCGTGAAATGGCTTGAGGCCATGAAATCTGAGATGGGATCCATGTATGAGAACAAAGTGTGGACTTTGGTGGACTTGCGCGATGATCGACAAGCCATAGAAAATAAATGGATCTTCAAGAGGAAGACAGGCATTGATAGTAGTGTTACTATCTACAAAGATCGACTTGTCAGAAAAAGGTTTTTGACAAAGTTCAAGGTGTTGACTACAATGAGATTTTCTCAACTGTAGCGATGCTTAAAACCGTCTGAACCAAGTTAGCAGTTGCCATATTTTATGAAATCTGGCAAATGGATATGTCAAAACTGCACTCCTTAAATGGATATTTTTTAAAGAATAGTTGTATATGATGCAACCAGAAGGTTTTGTCAATCCTAAAGGTACAAAGAAGGTGTGCAAGCTCCATTGATCCATCTATGGACTGGTGCAAGCATCTCGGAGTTGGAATATACGCTTTGATGAGTTGATCAAAGCATATAGTTTTATGCAGACTTGCGGAGAAGCCTGTATTTACAAGATAGTGAGTGGGAGCACTACAACCTTTCTGATTAGTATATGCGAATGACATATTGTTGATCGGAAATGATGTAGAATTTTCTGGAAAGCATAAAGGAGAGTTTGAAAGGTTTTTTCCAAAGAAAGACCTCGGTGAAGTTGCTTATATATTGGGCATCAAGATCTATAGAGATAGATCAAGACATTTGATAAGATTTTTCAATGAATACATACCTTGACAAGTTTGTTGAAAGAGTTCAAAATGGATCAGTCAAAGAAGAAGTTCTTGCATGTATTACAAGGTGTAAAGTTGAGTAAGACTCAAATCCCGACCACGGTAGAAGATAGAAAGAGAATGAAAGTCATTCCCTATGCCATAGTCATAGGTTCTATAAAGTATGTTATGCTGTGTACCAGACCTATTGTGTACCTTGCCATGAATTTGGCAAGGGGGTACAACAGTGATCTAAGAGTAGATCACTGGACAACGGTCAAAATTATCCTTAGTGAGGACTAAGGAAATATTTCTCGATTATGGAGGTGATAAAGAGTTCGTCGTAAAGAGTTACGTTGATGCAAACTTTTACACCAATCCAGATGACTCTAAGTCTCAATCTGGATACATATTGAAAGTGGGAGCAATTAGCTTGAGTAGCTCCATGCAGAGCATTGTAGACATAGAATATTTGCAAAATACATACGGCTCTGAATGTGACAGACCCGTTGACTAAACTTCTCTCACGAGCAAAACATGATCACACCTTAGTACTCTTTGGGTGTTAATCACATAGCGATGTGAACCAGATTATTAACTCTAGTAAACCCTTTGGGTGTTGGTCACATGGCGATGTGAACTATGGGTGTTAATCACATACATATGTGAACTATTGGTGTTAAATCACATGGTGATGTGAACTAGATTATTGACTCTAGTGCAAGTGGGAGAATGAAGGAAATATGCCCTAGAGGCTATAATAAATTTATTATTTATTTCCTTATTTCATGATAAATGTTTATTATTCATGCTAAAATTGTATTAACCGGAAACTTAGTACATGTGTGAATACATAGACAAAACATATTGTCCTTAGTATGCCTCTACTTGATTAGCTCGTTTATCAAAGATGGTTATGTTTCCTAACCATAGACATGTGTTGTCATTTGATGAACGGGATCACATCATTAGGAGAATGATGTGATGGACATGACCCATCCGTTAGCTTAGCATTATGATCGTGTCAGTTTCATTGTTACTGCTTTCTTCATGACTTATACAAGTTCCTCAGACTATGAGATTATGCAAGTCCCAAATACTGGAAGAACACTTTGTGTGCTACCAAACGTCAAAACGAAAAGGGTGATTATAAAGGTGCTCTACAGGTGTCTCCGAAGGTGTTTGTTGGGTTGGCATAGATCGATATTAGGATTTGTCACTCCGTGTTTCGGAGAGGTATCTCTGGGCCCTCTCGGTAATACTCATCACTATAAGCCTTGCAAGCATTGTGACTAATGAGTTAGTTGTGGGATGAAGTATTACAGAACGAGTAAAGAGACTTTCCGGTAACGAGATTGAACTAGGTATGATGATACCGACGATCGAATCTCGGGCAAGTAACATACCGATGACAAAGGGAACAACATATGTTGTTATGCGATTTGAACGATAAAGATCTTCGTAGAATATGTAGGAGCGAATATGAGCATCCAGGTTCCGCTATTGGTTATTGACCGAATATGTGTCTCGGTCATGTCTACATAGTTCTTGAACCCGTAGGGTTCGCACGCTTAACGTTTGATGACGATTATGAGTTATGTGATTTGATGTACCGAAGTTTGTTTAGAGTCCCAGATGAGATCACAGAGATGACGAGGAGTCTCAAAATGATCGAGAGGTAAAGATTCATATATTGGAAGGTTGCATTTGGACATCGAAATGGTTACGAGTGGTTCAGGCATTTTTCCGTAGTACCGGGAGGTTACCGGAACCCCCCGGGAGAAGAATTGGGCCTAGTGGGCCTTATTGGAGGAGAGGAGAAAGGGCCACATGAGAGGGGCGCCCCTCCCATTGCCCAAACCAAATTGGACTTGGGGAGGGGGCCGGCCCCCCTCTTTCCTTCCTCCTCTCTCTCCCTTACCTTTCCCTCTGGTGGAAGAAAGGAAAAGGGAGGCCGAATCCTACTTGGACTAGGAGTCCAAGTAGGACTCCCCCCTGGCGCGCCCAAACCTGGCCGACCTCCTCTCTCCCTCCCTCCTTTATATATGTTTCCAGGGGACACCCCAATAGCACAACAAACAACACAAGTTTACATTGTTTAGCCGTGTGCGGTGCCCCCTCCACATTTACACACCTCGGTCATATCATCGTAGTGCTTAGGCGAAGCCCTGCACCGGTAACTTCATCATCACCGTCACCATGTCGTCGTGCTGAGGAAACTGTCCCTCGGCCTCAACTGGATCAAGAGTACGAGGGACGTCCCCGAGCTGAACGTGTGCTGAACGCAGAGGTGCCGTAAGTTCGGTGCTTTGGATCGGTTGGATCGCGAAGACGTTCAACTACATCAACCGCGTTAACTAAACGCTTCCGCTTTTGGTCTACGAGGCTACGTGGACACACTCTCCCCTCTCGTTGCTATGCATCACATAGATAGATCTTGCATGTTCGTTTGGAATTTTTTTTGAAATTACCGCGGTCTCCAACAGCAGGAGCCGAGCTGGCTTGGCATAGCCAGTGATGCCTCGAGGCGGCCAGGTCGGCTTGGCACAACCGACCGGGCGCTGAAACGGGCAGGCAGGGAGGGTCGCGGCTGGGCGTCCGAGTGGCGAACCAGGTGGATAGGCCAGCCGTACGTTATCTTCTTTTTCTCTTCGGCAGGCTTCTGGCAGCCGAATGGCAACTTCTTTCTCTTCGGTCGGCTTCTTGCAGCCGGACGGACATTTTTTCCTCTACGACCGGCTTCTAGCAGCT
Organism: Triticum aestivum; assembly: GCF_018294505.1. Classification (NCBI taxonomy): domain Eukaryota; kingdom Viridiplantae; phylum Streptophyta; class Magnoliopsida; order Poales; family Poaceae; genus Triticum; species Triticum aestivum. Next base: position 129,358,524 of record NC_057795.1, on the reverse strand, counting down.
GGACGGACATTTTTTTTCTCTTCGACCGGCTGCTGGCAGCCAGATGTAATTTTTTTCTCTTCGACCGGCTGCTGGCAGCTGGACGGATTTTTTTTACAAGTCGGCCTTTCTTTTTTTCTGTTTCTTTCATCTACTGCCCGAACTGGCGAGTAGCGGGAGCCGTCTCGGGTGCAACCGGAGGGCAGCGGGGATGGCCACCTAGAGCCGGCGCAGGAGGCAGAGAAGATGGGTGCACGGAGGAGGCAGAGGCCTGGTTGCACGGAGGCAGAGCAGGGGAGGTAGAGCCGACCACGCGAGCAGGTGGCGGGGACGGCCACGTGGAGCCGGCGTAGGAGGTGGAGAAGCCGAGTGCGCGGAGGAGGCAGAGGCCGGGTTACATGGAGGCGGAGCAGGGGAGGACTCGATGTGGAGTTCCCGACATCGGGAAGCCGGATGGCAGGTGCGCTTGGGCAGAGGAGCCGGCCTTGGCCAGCGGGCACGCCTGCGGTCGAGGCGAAGCAATCGGATGGCAGCGGGCGTGTGGCGCAGCCGGGCTGGCTCGGAGGAGGAGGATGCCGCAGGGGGCAGGCTCGGGTCTGGAGCAGCTCGCGGAGGCGGAGCCGAGGCGCGGGGAGCGGCCGAGCGGAGCCGGTGCGCGGCGTGGGGGTGCGGGGCTGGCCAGTCCGCCCACTAGGCGTCCCCACCAGAGAGGAGCACCGAGGGGTTGGAGGCGGGGCCAGGCGGCGATGGGGTTCCGTGCCAGCAAGGGGAGCGCAACGGGGAAATGCTAGGGGGATCGGGTAAGATGGCTGGAGCTGGGCTCTTTAGCGAGCGGAGGCCATGGAGGCTCTGGCGACACGAGGAAGGGAAGGCCGAGGGGATCGAGGCCATGCCTCCGCCTCTCGTGCGTGGCGGCGGGTGAATAGGGCGAGGAGACTTGGGCAGAGCATAGCGGCCTGAGGCAGCGGCGCCAAGAGGAAGCCTGGCGTGGCTATAGCGACGGCCACCGCGGCGCCAAGTCCTCGAGCACGAGCGCAGCGGACTGGAGGCTGGCGATGGTGTTGTTGGGTGGCTAGACTCGCCGGAGATGTCCGGTAGAGCTGACGACATGGGCTGTGAAGATGCACAAATGCTAGCAGCGAGAGGGCGAAGGAGGCAGGAGCTAGAGTGCGCGGGCATAACAGCCGAGAGCATAATAGGCCGAGCTTGCCGATGACGGACGCGACGTCACCGCCGGAGAGGAGGCGCTGACGACGGCCAGAGCAGGGGCTCGGCAAGTGCCCACGCGGCGGAGTGGCGGTGGTGTCACGATGGTGGTGATGAAGAGGGCGACGCCGACGAGGAGGACGGTGCCGTCCTGTGCGACCGCCACGGGGATGTGTCGATGCCGAGCCCCCGAGCGCTACCGGAGGGACGACGGCGATACTGTGGTGACGATGATGAAAGAGGGGGGACGCCGACAACGAGAACGTGCCATCCCACGCGGTCGCTCCAGGGGCAGGTCGATGTCGAGCCCCCGAGTGCTCCCGGAGAGATGGTGTGACGCCGCGGCGATGATGGCCCAGATGGTCTCGCCCGGACCGCGGTTCCAGCAGCAGCTTGTCCCACGGTGGGCGCCAACTGCCGTGGTATTCTCGCGTCAGTCGGCAGGTGGGTCCGCGAGACGACAGATGGCATAGAGTGACTTGAGGTGAGGGCAAGACTGTCATGGAATATCTGGGACGGGTATGCGAGTAGCACGCAGTGGTTTATCCAGGTTCGGGGCTCTCCGGAGAGATAATACCCCTACTCCTGCATGTCTGAATATATATATGGGATATACGGGTTGCAGTATAGAGTGCTTCAGGAGCTGTATCTGACATCAGTGCCAAGGGCATCTGACTCCGTATATGTGAGTGGCTAGAGTGGGTGTGCATGCTCTGTGGCCGTGGCTTGTGGCCAATGTGCCTGCCCATGTGTGGCTGTGGGATGTGTGTGCTCATGCGTGAGCATGGATGGACGGATGGATGAGTGGATGGCCATATATAGTGTGGGCTGATACGTCTCCAACATATCTAGGATTTTTGATTGCTCCATGCTACTTTATCTATTGTTTTGGACTATATTGGGCTTTATTTTCCACTTTTATATTATTTTTGGGACTAACCTATTAACCGGAGGCCCAACCCAGAATTGTTGTTTTTGCCTATTTTAGTGTTTCGAAGAAACAGAATATCAAACGGAGTCCAAACAGAATGAAACCTTCGGGAACGTGATTTTCTCACCGAACGTGATCCAGGAGACTTGGACCCTACTCCAAGAAGTAACAGCCTAGGGCGCGCCCCCTGCCTCGTGGCCCCCTTGTTGCTCCACTAACATACTCCTTCCTCCTATATATACCTACGTATCCCCAAGCGATCAGAACAGGAGCCAAAATCCTAATTCCACCGCCGCAACCTTCTGTATCCATGAGATCCCATCTTGGGGCCTGTTCCAGAGCTCCACCGGAGTGGGCATCCACCACGGAGGGCTTCTACATCAACACCATAGCCCCTCCGATGAAGTGTGAGTAGTTTACTTCAGACCTTCGGGTCCATAGCTAGTAGCTAGATGGCTTCTTCTCTCTTTTTGGATCTCAATACAACGTTCTCCCCCTCTCTCCTGGAGATCTATTCGATGTAATCTTCTTTTTGCGGTGTGTTTGTTGAGACCGATGAATTATGGGTTTATGATCCAGCTTATCTATGAATAATATTTGAATCTTCTCTGAATTTTTTTATGTATGATTGAGTTATATTTGCAAGTCTCTTCGAATTATCCTTTTGGTTTGGCCAACTAGATTGGTAGTTCTTGCAATGGGAGAAGTGCTTAGCTTTGGGTTCAATCTTGCGGTGTCCTTTCCTAGTGACAGAAGGGGCAGCAAGGCACGTATTGTATAGTTGCCATCGAGGATAACAAGATGGTTTTTTTATCATATTGCATGAATTTATCCCTCTACATCATGTCATCTTGCTTAAGGCCTTACTCTGTTTTTAACTTAATACTCTAGATGCATGCTGGATATGGTCGATGAGTGGAGTAATAGTAATAGATGCAGAATCGTTTCGATCTACTTGTCTTGGGCGTGATGCCTATATACATGATCATACCTAGATATACTCATAATTATGCTCAATTCTATCAATTGCTCAACAGTAATTTGTTCACCCACGGTAGAATATCTATGCTCTTGAGAGAAGCCACTAGTGAAACCTATGGTCCCCGGGTCTATTCTCATCATATCAATCTCCATTACTTTATTACTTGCTTTGCTTTTACTTTGCCTTTTACTTTTCACTTTGCATCTATATACCAAAAATACCAAAAATATTATTTATCATCTCTATCAGATCTCACTCTCGTAAGTGATCGTGAAGGGATTGACAACCCCTAATCGCGTTGGTTGCGAGGAGCTATCATTTTGTGTAGGTACGAGGGACTTGTGCGTGGTCTCCTACTGGATTGATACCTTGGTTCTGAAAAACTGAGGGAAATACTTACGCTACTTTGCTGCGTCATCCTCTCCTCTTCGGGGAAATCCAACGCAGTGCTCAAGAGGTACCAAGAAGAATTTCTGGCGCCGTTGCCGGGGAGGCTCACACAAGCAAGTCAACCATACCAAGTACCCATCACAATCCCTATCTCTCGCATTACATTATTTGCCATTTGCCTCTCGTTTTCCTCTCCCCCACTTCACCCTTGCCGTTTTATTCGCCCTCTCTTTCCCAATCTCCTCCTCTTTTTCCCGTTGCCTTTCTGTTTGCTTGCTTGTCGTCATGACTAGTCTCATATCTTCTCCGCTATCTCCTGAGAACGAAGTTCTAAATTTTAAGCAACGGGAGGGAGAAAATCTAAAAGATGCTTGGTATAGAATTTGCAATGCTCAAAATAGATCTACCAGGAAGCAATCTACCTCAATTGTTCTTTGTAATTTTTACGTAGGTGCTAATCCTTGGTATAGATATATCCTTGATACCATTACCGGAGGGAATTTCTTGGGTAGCCATACTTTTGATTCTTATAATGCTTTAATAGATTTATTTGGCTCACCACCTCTTTTGATTAATGGAACTATGTTAACTTTGGAGCATGTTATGCAAAGACTTGAAATTATTGAGAATAAAGTTGCTACCCTTGAATCAATTGAAAATCTTAACAAAAAGATCCACAATCAAATTACCCAATATGGATCAAAGGTAGGAATGACTTTGAAAAATATTAAAGAAAAAGAACCCATAGTTAATGAGAAAATAAATCTAGATTCCACAAGAATCGATAAACTTGAGGGTATCATTACCAACTTGGGAACCGCTTTTTCTTCCGTACAAAACACTCCAAGTTCGTCTATTAAAAATACTAAGCTTATTTATGTTCCTAAGAATAAGGGTGAATCATCTAGTAAGGAAACTGCGGATCTTAAATCTATAAGTGTTCATCCCAATCTTTTTACCATCATTAAGGAACCTTTTGCTATAAATGAATTTTTCGTTCTTTTGCCTGAAAATTGGACAATTACTAGAAAGAAAGAAAATTCTAAAAGAGGTAGATGCCTCATTGAAGAATTGCCTACCAAAGACGGCAACACCTAGATCTATCCTTGCTTTTATGCCTAGCTAGGGGCGTTAAACGATAGCGCTTGTTGGGAGGCAACCCGATTTTATTTTTTGTTTTTTGTTTTTTGCTTCTGTTTAGGAATAAATAATCCATCTATCCTCTGTTTGGATGTGGTTTTATGTTTTAATTAGTGTTTGTGCCAAGTAGAACCTATAGGATAACCTACGATGATAGTTGATTTGATTCTGCTGAAAAACAGAAACTTTGCGCACACGAATATAATTTTGTTAAATCACAGGAACATGCGTTTGCGTTGATTCTTTTTTCTGCTGTTCAATAAACAAATTGTCCAGGACTTCCTATTTTTGTAGAAGTTTTAGAATTCCAGAAGTTTGTGTTAGTTACAGATTACTACAGACTGTTCTGTTTTTGACAGATTCTATTTTGCGTGTGTTGTTTGCTTATTTTGATGAACCTATGGCTAGTAAAATAGTTTATAATCCATAGAGAAGTTGGAATACAGTAGGTTTAACACCAATAAAAATAAAGAATGAGTTCATTACAGTACCTTGAAGTAGTCTTTTGTTTTCTTTCTCTAACGGAGCTCACAAGATTTCTATTGAGTTTTGTGTTGTGAAGTTTTCAAGTTTTGGGTGAATTCTTTTGATGGATTGTGGAACAAGGAGTGGCAAGAGCCTAAGCTTGGGAATCCCCATGGCACCCCAAAGATAATCCAAGGACACCAAAAAGTCAAAGCTTGGGGATGCCCCGGAAGGCATCCCCTCTTTTGTCTACTTCTATCGGTAATTTACTTGGAGCTATATTTTTATTCACCAGATGATATGTGTTTTGCTTGGAGCGTCTTGTATTATTTGCGTCTTTGCTTGTAGTCTACCAAAATCATCCTTGCTGTACACACCTTTTGAGAGAGCCATACATGAATTGAAATTTGTTAGAATACTCTATGTGCTTCACTTATATCTTTTGAGCTTGATAGTTTTGCTCATAGTGCTTCACTTATATCTTTTGAGCGTGATAATTTTTTGCTCTAGTGCTTCACTTAGATCTTTTAGAGCACGGTGGTGGATTTGTTTTAAAGAAACTATTTGATCTCTCATGCTTCACTTAGATTAATTTGAGAGTTGTTAATAGCATGGTAATTTGCTTAATATTAATATACTTGGTATTCAAGATATGTGAAACTTTCTTTTGAGTGCGTTGAATACTAAGATAAGTTTGATGCTTGATAATTGTTTTGAGATATGGAGGTGATAATATCAAAGTCGTGCTAGTTGGGTGATTATGAATTCAAAGAATGCTTGTGTTGAAGTTAGCAAGTCCCGTAGCATGCACGTATGGTTAAAGTTGTGTAACAAATTTGAAACATGAAGTGTACCTGGCTTGTGCATCCTTATGAGTGGCGGTCGGGGACGAGCGATGGTCTTTTCCTACCAATCTATCCCCCTAGGAGCATGCGCGTAGTACTTGATTTTTGATGACTTCTAAATTTTTGCAATAAGTATATGAGTTCTTTTGACTAATGTTGAGTCCATGGATTATACGCACTCTTACCTTTCCACCTTTGCTAGCCTCCTCGGTACCATGCATTGCCCTTTCTCACCTTGAGAGTTGGTGCAAACTTCGCCGGTGCATCCAAACCCCGTGATACGATACGCTCTATCACACATAAACCTCCTTATATCTTCCTCAAAACAGCCACCATACCTACCTATCATGGCATTTCCATAGCCATTCCGAGATATATTGCCATGCAACTTCCATCATCATCATCATGACATACATTACTTTTGTCATATTGCCATTGCATGATCATGTATTTGACATCGTATTTGTGGCAAAGCCACCACGCATTATTTTTCATACATGTCACTCTTGATTCATTCCACCATCCCGGTACACCGCTTGAGTCATTCATATAGAGTCATATCTTGTTCTAAGTTTCGAGTTGTAATCCTTATGTTGTAATCAATAGAAGTGTGATGATCATCATTATTAGAGCATTGCCCAAACAAAAAAAAGAAAGGCCAAAAAAAAGAAAGGCCCAAAAAACGAAAATAAATAAAAAGGGCAATGCTACTATATCTTTTTGCACACTTGTGCTTCAAAGTAGCACCTTGTTCTTCATGTAGCGAGTCTCATATATTGTGCTTCAAAGTAGCACCTTGTTCTTCATGTAGTGAGTCTCATAACTTGTCTTTTTATACTAGTGGGAATTTTTCATTATAGAACTTGGCTTGTATATTCCTACGATGGGCTTCCTCAAATGCCCTAGGTCTTCATGAGCAAGAGAGTTGGATGCACACCCACTAGTTTTCTTTTGTTGAGCATTCATAGCTCTAGTGCATCCGTTGCATGGAAATCCCTACTCCTCATGTTGACATCAATTGATGGGCATCTCCATAGCCCATTGATTATCCTCGTCAATGTGAGACTTTCTCCTTTTTTTGTCTTCTCCACACAATCCCCATCATCATATTCTATTCCACCCATACTGTTATATCCATGGCTCATGCTCATGTATTGCGTGAAGGTTGAAAAAGTTTGAGATTATTTAAGTATGAAACAATTGCTTGGCTTGTCATCAGGGGTATAGAAGTTGGGAACATCTTTGTGTGACAAAAATGAAGCATAGCCTAACTATATGATTTTGTAGGGATGAACTTTCTTTTCCCATGCTATTTTGAGAAGACATGATTGCTTTGATTAGTATGCTTGAAGTATTATTATTTTTATGTCAATATGAACTTTTGTCTTGAATCTTTCGGATCTGAATATTCATGTCACAATTAAGAAGATTTACATTGAAATTATGCCAAAGTATCACTCCGCATCAAAAATTCTTTTTTATCATTTACCTACTCGAGGATGAGCAGGAATTAAGCTTGGGGATGCTTGATACGTCTCCAACGTATCTATAATTTTTGATTGCTCCATGCTACTTTATCTACTGTTTTCGACTATATTGGGCTTTATTTTCCAGTTTTATATTATTTTTGGGACTAACCTATTAACCGGAGGCCCAACCTAGAATTGTTGTTTTTGGCCTATTTCAGTGTTTCGAAGAAACAGAATATCAAACGGAGTCCAAACGGAATGAAACCGTCGGGAACGTGATTTTCTCACCGAACGTGATCTAGGAAACTTGGTACTCCAAGAAGTAACAGAGGCTGTCACGAGGGTGGGGGGCGCCCCCACCCCCTAGGGCGCGCCCCCCTGCCTCGTGGGCCCCCTGTTGCTCCACCGACGTACTCCTTCCTCCTATATATACCTATGTATCCCTCAAACGATTAGAACAGGAGCCAAAAACCTAATTCCACCACCGCAACCTTCTGTATCGAGGAGATCCCATCTTGGGGCCTTTTCCGGAGCTCTACCGGAGGGGGCATCCACCACAGAGGGCTTCTACATCAACACCATAGCCCCTCCGACGAAGTGTGAGTAGTTTACTTCAGACCTTCGGGTCCATAGCTAGTAGCTAGATGGATTCTTCTCTCTTTTTGGATCTCAATACAATGTTCTCCCCCTCTCTCGTGGAGATCTATTTGGTGTAATCTTCTTTTTGCGGTGTGTTTGTTGAGATCGATGAATTGTGGGTTTACGATCCAGTTTATCTATGAATAATATTAGAATCTTCTCTGAATTCTTTTATGTATGATTGAGTTATCTTTGCAAGTCTCTTCAAATTATCCTTTTGGTTTTTTGCCAACTAGATTGGTAGTTCTTGCAATGGGAGAAGTGCTTAGCTTTGGGTTCAATCTTGCGGTGTCCTTTCCCAGTGACAGAAAGGGCAGCAAGGCACATATTGTATTGTTGCCATCGAGGATAACAAGATGGAGTTTTTATCATATTGCATGAATTTATCCCTCTACATCATGTCATCTTGCTTAAGGTGTTACTCTGTTTTTAACTTAATACTCTAGATGCATGCTGGATAGCGGTCGATGAGTGGAGTAATAGTAGTAGATGCAGAATCGTTTCGATCTACTTGTCTTGGATGTGATGCCTATATACATGATCATACCTAGATATACTCATAATTATGCTCAATTCTATCAATTGCTCAACAGTAATTTGTTCACCCACCGTAGAATATCTATGCTCTTGAGAGAAGCCACTAGTGAAACATATGGCCCCCGGGTCTATTCTCATCATATCAATCTCCATTACTTTATTACTTGCTTTGCTTTTGCTTTGCCTTTTACTTTTCACTTTGCATCTATATACCAAAAATACCAAAAATATTATTTATCATCTCTATCAGATCTCACTCTCGTAAGTGACCGTGAAGGGATTGACAACCCCTAATCGCGTTGGTTGCGAGGAGCTATCGTTTTGTGTAGGTACGAGGGACTTGTGTGTGGTCTCCTACTGGATTGATACCTTGTTCTCAAAAACTGAGGGAAATACTTACGCTACTTTGCTGCATCATCATCTCCTCTTCGGGGAAATCCAACGCAGTGCTCAAGAGGTAGCATGGGCTAGCTTAGAGAGTAAGCTAGGTAGTGGCATGGGAACTAGCTAGCTAGAGGCATGGTGGGGTGTCATGCTTGTCTCCTGGGTCATTTCATGAATAGCGCCCAGGGACAAGTTACAATATACATGATGGCGCCACTACTATTTGTTAACAGCGCACCACCGTGATGGATGTCCGTCTTGTCCGCGTGTGTCCGATGAGATGTTGTAGTTGGCTTCGGCTAACCGACTGGCTGGGGCAGCCGGCCGTTGGTGCAGGTGGAGCAGCCGGACAGAGGAGCAATCGGCCTAGGCGGGCGGGCAGCCGGACTGAGGGGTGTTGGCCGCCCCGATGTCTTGAAGTGTTGATTCGCCGTCTTTGGGGTACCCGGGGGTCATCCCACTTACACCTGCGTTGGTCTCGATATTGACAATATTCAAAGCAAGTGTTTCCAACGCTGAGGATTGGTTGAGCTGAAGTTCATCTCATTGCTTGTTATTTGTTGTGTGATCAAAACTTTAGTATTTCTTAGAATGTTTTGTTGGAAATAATCTATAATCCAAAATGTATCCTCGTTGTCGTTGTGTGTTGATAACTTGTTGTAGTATGTAATGAATGGTACATTTGCAAATGCATGTCATAACTCAATTTCTATACTACATTGTCTTCTATCTATATATAGTGTAGGAGTTTTTGAATTTTGAATCCTAAGCCTAAGAAGCAATTTTGGCCGGTGATGACGTCAGTCCTATGGTCTAAAGTGAAAGGATTCACATCTATAGTGCTCACTGCACAAACATACTTCACTCTAGAGAGTCTCGACACTGCAGAATTGTTTATTGTTGGATACTTCGACATGTTCTATACGTGTAGCAGAAGTTCGCAGCCACTCCAATGTCATGTGCTCTCATCTCTGACTTCTCTCTTTTCCCATCATAAGATTTTCTGTGGCTACACACGATTAGTAGGGGATGGTGCAAGTGTGGCCAATTATTGCTTTACACGCGTGCACAATGCATCATAGGATTTTTGGCGTGTACGTAGTATGATTTAGGCACAGGGCTTGTCGTGTTTCCTACTCCTCCAGTCCAAATGTAGAGAAGATTTGGTCAAGGTCTTCCTCCTTTTGCCGACACGTGGGACATCCAGCATCTAGGTCGTGTCATGCAAGAAAATGGAGTGCTAGTTGAAGCCACGTGATGTGAATCTTGGGTTAAACTATAAATAGAATCTTACTCTTGAGTAACTGCAAAAGCGGCCACTGAAGATCTTTATTGGATTTGTTTTTCATCACCAACACGTCAAGGTGAAAGATGTGCAGGTTAAGTGGGTTGTCTTGCGTTTTCACTGACATGTGGGACCGCATGTGAGAAAACAGAAGACGGGCTTCGCGCGTTTGCTGGCTGGCTGAGAAGAGAGAGAAAGGAGGGCTGAGCACGAACTCCAGGAAATTTCGCGACAATGTGAGTACTCCCTCCGTCCAGGTGCATAGGGCGCTTAAGAGAATCCTAACGTTCCAAAATTGTTAGACGTAATTCAATTAAATGCTCCTTGTTTATCTAAACCGTCTCGTATTTTCCATTCGCTCCAGCAGGACGCACTCATCTCCCACCGGTCCACCTCCTAGTAATCTCCTGTGTGAAAGCAAACATCATGCATGGTGATCCGTGAGAGAAGGAAAGAGCCAATGCATGCACGACAGCCAGGCGCTGATTAGACGAGTGAATTCCATGGGTGGGCCATGCGGCGTGGGATTTTTCCTTTGCATGGGTTAGCCGAAACGGCCAACACTAATGACATGATTAACCTCCAAATTCAGTTTCGATTTTGAGAGAAACCTGGGAGCGCTCTCGTCCAATCTCAACCCACCTAAATCACATACTTTTTTCTTAGGCGCCCTATGCACCTAGATGGAGGGAGTAGTACTAGTGGTGTACCGTACTCTTGGAGAGATAATGTATTCGCTCTACATTACCAGCACCTCGATATAGTGGGGTGGCATGGGCCATAACTAGCATTCATGTGTAGCAGTACGGCACACGCCACCCACACGAGTCCTATCTGACACCAATTTTCTTGGAGTCCGTGCTACATCCATCTCTTCTCCCTCCTGTTTTCTCAACCATCACGCAGTGGGCGAGGTGCGGGTTTTCCGATAGTTAGTTTGCTCAACTGCGGTCCCACTTGTAAATGAAAATGCAACATAGCACAGTCATCACGCGTTGGCGTGAGGCGGAGCATGGACGACGGCAGAGAATGACATCGTCCAACTTCAAACCTGAGCTCCTCTAGCTGGTCTAGGGTAGGGGATAAGAACCACTCATCAAACTTGGCTTGGACCTTGAAGTTGGTACTGAACATGCGGATGTCAAGGCGTCTGGCTGGCCCAGGGTGCGATGAAAGGATCTTGGAGACTGCGGCCACTCATTTGCAATCCCCGTTGCAGAGGTAGCTATTGACGGTGAGGTTGAGGGGGACACGGCGCCAGAGGGGGCGCCACCGCTGGGAGAGTAGGGTGGTCCACACGGCAGATTTGGTGGGGAGGAGGCCGATGATGACGAGCATCATGTCGTCGGGGAGGCTGCTGATGAAGTCCAGGCTCGCCGGATGCGGATTTGGCTTGAGCCGCCTCTGCTTGTTGGCTGCATCACCATCCATCTCAGCCGGGGGCGACGCTGATGTACATGTGTGCTGGTGTGTATTGTGTGTTGGGTGTGCGCGAGTGTGACCTTCTATGCATGTTGCCGCACAGTGGTGAAGTGTGCACGAGTGCATCCTTCATGCAGAAGAAGTGTGCCCTCCATTTACTAGTGTGCAGGCTGCTACCCGAGTGGTTTCAACTTTGTTTACTTCACCGCGTGTCAGATGGGCCTCTACTTTACTTATTTTCACCCATTGCCACATGGGCCAGCACACGAAGATTGAGAACACGAGCTGACAAGGCAGCTTGTGGGTTGGTTGACCCATCAACTAAACAATATACGGAGCTATACACTGACACAGTGACCGTATAATCCCTCGGTATAGAGAGTTCGAGTGAGAGGGAGGCCCATGAGATATAGTAGAGAGAGAAAGAGCTACTCCCTCCGTTCGATAATGTAGTGCCTATATTTTTTAAGTCAAACTTTTGAAACTTTGACCAAGTTTATAAAGAAAGTACTTATGTCTACAATACCAAAGATAAATGATAATATGAAGTACATGTTGTGATGAATCTAATGATCATTCCAGATGTAAATGTTTTCTCCACATATACCTGGTCAAACTTTTCTGAGGTTTGACATTTCAAAACATCCATATGCTTATGGACGTGAGAGAGTCCCTAACTAGAGAGAGAGAGAGTGTTTGTGTGAAATAGAAAGAGTGAGTGAAAAAATTGTGTGTGTGTGTGTGTGAAAGAGACATGGACAACACATGGTAAAGTAGAGAAAAAGCGTGTGTGTCTTATGCAAACATATCACACATGCATCTTCGACAGCGGAAGCAAGGTGAGGAGATAGTGTATGGTTGTTTGTAACCGAGAGAGAAAGACCCCTAGCACATGGCCAAGAGAGGTCTGACAAACAAGGGAGAGTGGTCGAGAGAGATGTATGGAGAAAATGTAGACATGGGGAGGAGAGAATGTATGTTTGTGACAGAGAGATCCCCTAGAGATCATTTTGGGACTACATGGGTGGGAGATCGAGTGACAAGGTGTGTGCACGATAGAAGATACCCAAAGATATATCGAGATAGACGTATGGATCGAAGGAGACAATATGTGTGTTCCTGATGGCTAGTGAGAGATAGTCATACTTAGGGGGGGGGGAGTGTGTGCGCCTATGATGGAGTGAGGGATTATGGTACCTAGGGGGTGTCACATAGAGAGAGAACAAGGGCATAGAGTGTTAGATGGGTCAATGTAGCGCAAGCGAGATATGTGTATGTGTGAACCAGGGAGATATAAAGTTTGAGAGAGATAGAGGAGCCCTGATACGGCTGAGTGGTGCGTTAGACAACTGAGAGGGGGAAAGAGAGATTCCATCCGCTCGATAATGCAGTGTATATAAATTTTGTAGAAGTCAAACTTTGGAAACTTTGACCAGGTTTACGCAAGTATTATTTATATCTACAATACCAAAGATACATCATACGAAACTACATCTCATGATGAATCTAATGATATATGTTTGCCGTTCCAGATGTAAATGTTTTTCTCCACGTACATGGTCAAACTTTGTGATGTTTGACTTTTCAATAAATCTATATGCTATGGACCGAAGAGAGTGCCTAAGTCGAGAGAGATCAAGTGTGTGTGAAGGAGAATGAGTGAGTGTGCAAAAAGAGAGTGTGTGTGTGTGAAAGAGAAAGGGACAACAAACGGTAAATTAGAGAGAGTGTGTGTTTGTTTCTTATGCAAACATATCACACATGCATCTCCGAGATAGAAAAGCGAGGTGAGGAGATGCACGAAGATAGCTAGTGCATGATTGTTTGCAATGGAGAGAGACACCCCTACATCACATGTCCAGTAGAGGTCTGCCAACAAGGGACAAAGGTCGAGAGGGACGCATGGAGGAGATGGACGCATGGGGAGGGAGAGAGGGTGTGTTTATGATAGAGTGATCCCTCAAGATCATGAGGGGAATATATGGATGGGAGACCGAGGGAAGAGGTGCGAGTGCGATAGAAAGATGCCCCGAGAGAAATCGAGATAGACCATGCAAATGTTTGTGATGGAGACTAAGAATTAGCTAGTCATATACATATAGGGGGATAGCGTGTGCCTACTATTGAGTGAGAGACCATCATACTTGGCTAGGCGTGAGATTGTGTGTGTGCATGTGAGATGGAGAGAGAGAGAGAGAGAGTTTCAGATGGGTCTATCGAGTGCGAGTGAGATATGCATGTGTATGTGTGACCCAGGGAGATGGACAGTTTGAGAGTGAGGGAAGAGCTCCAAGACGGCAGAATGGTGCGTGAGAGAGTTACGGGCAACGAGCCAGGGAATTTGTGTGTGTGCGATGAGTGCACCCAAGATATTTAGCTTGGACTAGAGAATCATACATAGTGTGTGAGAGACCTATACATGGAGTGTGCACGCGAACTAGAAAGACCCCCCCCATCGCCCACACACACACACAAAGAGAGAGAGAGAGAGAGAGAGAGAGAGAGAGAGAGGGAGAGGGAGCGGACACTACAAGAAATATGTCAACTTGCGACCATCACTATTGGTCACTGAAAGGTCATTGTTTTTCATTTGCGACCTTTTTGTGACAAAAAACAGAAGGTCAAAAGCTGGCAGTCGTAAACTGATATTTACGACCTTCTTTGGGATAAGGTTGTAGACGTTTACGACAAAAAAGGTCATGGAACCCATGACCTTTTGTTTTGGTCACTGGCTATCTGCCCAGGCCATGTCGGATCCGACATGGCAATCTGACGTGGCAAAATTGTGACCAATTGAAAAGGTCGTTGATAAGATTTAGCCCGGTCCAATTCGACGTTCTACATGGGCCGAGCCCAACAATTCAGCCCATTTAATATTTTTTTCTCTTTAACTTGGGTTACATACATGGGCTTGACTCAATAATTCGGCCTTTTTATTTCTGGGTCATGGCCTTTTAACATTGTTTGAGCTATTATATTTTGGAGCAGGACCCACCAATCAGATGAGTCCCACTTGTCATACTGCCACACATTTGACGCACATGACAGAAATTTCAAAATTGCTCAGATTATTTTCATAAGTTGGTCCCATGAGTCAGGTTTCCATTTCACTGATTTTTTCAAATCACATAATCATTATTTCAAACAGAACATAACAAATGCAGTTCATCAAAGAACACTAAATTAGTCTACTATAATCTGTACATAGTCTATTACAATATGTACAGTCCATTACACATAGACAAAACGTACAACTATTTGCTACACCGCCTTGAACTTCAAATATACTTCCTACTTCACTTCCAGACTAGAGCTCCTATAAATGAGAGGGAACACCATTTTTAGGTATGTTTGTAGAGTCCGAACGAAGGCACCTAACAATAAACCAAAAGAGTTAGAAACAAACAAAAAACAAATATACAAGGCAGCTAGGGACTAAATCATGAAGCATATGTACATGTAACAATAACAACCACAATGAATAGCTAGTTGAGATCAAAACAGATAGAATATAACCACATGCCACCTTTATCTATTTTGTTTGTACGAGCACAGAAAAATCTGTACCAATAATTATCTTGGACAAACTAAATTACCGCTGTTATCCAGATAGATCAATCTGAAGAAACTACTATTCTACTACCACCCATTAACTAATATGACCTAGTAATTCTAGGCACCGCATGCAATCAAACATCACTAGCTCAGGTAGTACCTGCTGATGTTGCAGAGTGTGGCAGCAAGGTTTAGTTCGCCGTCGACGTCACAGCCAATACTGATTGAGCGAGCTATTATGGACCTGCAAAAACAATTAAAGAGAGCAAATAATAAGGTACCCTCTCCAATTAATTGCAGCTTTTGAAGGCAACTACAGTTGTTCAGAAAACATGGTTTCTACAACTTTAAGCCATTTAAGTATGAGTAATAAGAAACAACATCTCTTGGGAAGAGTGTAGACAACTTTAACGGAACAAATGAGAAATTATTCTTTAACGCAATATCAAAACTACTCAAAGGTGAGAACTAAGAACATGCCATTTATCTTTCAAATGACAAAGATCATCACTGCAATCATCACATACACAATCAGGTACACAATAATGAGACTGAACAGGTGTTGTTTTTTAGACTGCACGGTCAACAACAACGACAAGTGTACAATATGTTTAGGTACACAAGCATGTGTAGCAAGTATTAAAAGTTTGATCTGTTTGGTGGAAGCCACCATTGATCTCGTTCTCACAACCATACTTACATGCACACATGCAGATTTAATTAATTAAATGAGCAGGCAACAAAGGCAATTGGAAATCTAGGGACAGGAGGTAGTGAGAGCAACGCAAGATATACACTACTAGAGGGATCGTCAAGTTGTAGGGGATGGAGGTGTCTCACTTGGTTTCAAAATAAGATGCACACAAAGACAGCCACATAAATATAGTAGTGCATAGTACTGAGGAAAACAGGGACATCTCTTTGCCAACATGTATAATTTGGAGCAGCAATAGCGAGCAGAGGAAGATGAGAGGGAGATGGAGATGCTACGCGTCGTCATGGGTCGGCGTGGATGTGCTTGAGCTCGAGGCAGGACCTCTTGGTCGCCCTAGGAGCAGAGGATCAAACCCCTCAGGGCCCTCATGCTCGAGCAGAGCACGACCCAAGAACCCACCTCCTGCATCTGAGGTTGGTTCTCCAAAACACACCTCCTGCAGCAAGATCCATGGGTGGCCTGTGAGGGAGTCCTGGATTAGGGGGTATCCGGATAGCCGGACTGTGTGAAACGTCCGGACTATTGAAGCGTGAAGATACAAGACTCAAGACTTCGGCCCGTGCCCGGATGGGACTCTCCTTTGCGTGGAAGGCAAGCTTGGAGATCCGGATATTGTGTTTCCTTCCTTGTAACCGACTCCATGTAAACCCTAGCCCTCTCCGGTGTCTATATAAACCAGAGAGGTTGGTCCTTAGAAGGCCGATCACAATTACAATCATACCATCATAGGCTAGCTCTTAGGGTTTAGCCTCTATGATCTCGTTGTAGATCTACTCTTGTACTACCCATATCATCAATATTAATCAAGCAGGAAGTAGGGTTTTACCTCCATCGA
Organism: Triticum aestivum; assembly: GCF_018294505.1. Lineage (NCBI taxonomy): Eukaryota > Viridiplantae > Streptophyta > Magnoliopsida > Poales > Poaceae > Triticum > Triticum aestivum. The sequence goes on along the minus strand of NC_057795.1, from coordinate 129,341,745 downwards.
GAGGGCCCAAACCTGGGTAAACATCTGTGTCCCTTGCTTCTTGTTACCTTCAGCCTTGACGCACATATCGGGACCCCCTACCCGAGATTCGCCGGTTTTGACACCGACAGTGTCGTGGTTTTGTCATGGCAGATGTCCTTTGTGTCAGGACTTAGTCGCGAGGCCAACGCATCTATGTGGTAGCTTGTGAGGGGTTGATCGGGACGAGAGACGCAACACACAAGACAAGGGTTTAGACAGCTTCGGGCCCCGGGAAACATCATCTGGTAATAACCCTGCATGCTGTTTGTGTATAGGTCTCATTATGATCATAAGGGAGTCGCCGGCAAGCCGGCTCTTTGTGTATAGCCCTAGTGATTGTTTCTTGTTATCTGTCCCTCTTTGGGGAGCCCTGCCCCTCCTTATATAAGTTGGAGGGGCGGGTTACATGTGGAGTCCTAGTAGGACTAGGACTAGTCTATCTTTTTTTACAAGTTGAATACAAGTCCGGGTCTTGCTTCCTTCCTCTTAAGCCGCTTGCCAGGTCACCCATAAGTCGCCCGGCTTGGGCGGGTCACTTGGTGAGTCGTCCAGTCAGGGCGGGTCATTAGTGAGTCGCCAAGTCCGGCCAGGTCATACTTCCGGGTCATACTGCAGGGTATATCCCCGACATTAGCCCCCAGTTTAATTTGGATTCATCCATGTTAAACTAATCCTTTAAAATAAACACAAGAACAAACTTGATAGGTTGTGCTTCGGGTTAAATATTTTCCTGAACCTGCACCTGATCATCTTTAAGTCCTTGTCATTTTCCTCCTACATTCATACTCAAGATCTTATAGCAAATCTCTTTAAATAGATATGTCCAAACTTTGCCAATGCAAAAAATCCAGGCACTTCCTCAAAAAAATCCGGGTCAAATAAGCTAGCTTCATACTCAATTTGCTGATGTTGGTTTCTCACAGAAAAATATTGTGAAGAATAATCCACTTGAGTCGGCTTCCAAGGCTCCGAGTTAAATAATTTTGGTCTTCAAATACTCATCTGATATTTAGCCGGCTTGAAGATGTAAAACTTGCCGGTTTATCATTACCAAAAACTGCCGGATTATAAAACAGACGACGTTGGGTCATAATTGTTGTTGACACCAGTTTATGTAATTGATCCTCCTGATTTGCTCAAAACTGATAATTTAAAGATTTTTCTCCCTTATATCCATATTACCTGTAGCCCCCAAGGGCCGGCTTAGTAAGATAATACTGAGCTGGGACTTTGTATATAATTGATAATAACATCATATAATATAGTCTCCACCATGGGGCTTGAACCCATGTCCACAAGGTTAAGAGCTTTGTACTCCACCAACTGAATAGTGGACCGTTCAATATAATGGATTAATGCTTGTGTACCTTGAATTTTGGACAGGAGCAATTGGTAGCCCCCAAGGGCGAACTCATTTAGAATGTGATGAGTCGGGTCTTCAATAAGTTGAGCAAAAAATGGCCTTGCATTAGCCCCCAAGTGCCATGGTGCATGCTGGCAGTGACATGGGACTTGCATGTTTGATATAATCCCAATCTGAATAATATAGCCCCCAAGTGCCGGGTCGTAAGCCTGTAGCGACTTGGAACTATTCCTTCAATTGTAGAATAAATCATATCCATTGATAAAAATAATAGCCGTTGCGCTAAAGCGACTTTGAAAACCTCAATCATAACACTAGTTATTGATAATCACAATAGAAATCCAGCCATGGGCTATTCGAGATTTGAATAATATAATCCGGTATGAAAACCTCAATCATTCAATATCATCATGAAAATCCAGCCAGTTTTGGTTATGAAAGATTTGAATACCTCATCGGTTGACAAGTAAATCCGGAGTTTAAATACCTGGCGGCTCTTGGCCGATGACGACTTAATGCGCATTCATTGTAAGCCGGAATTTTTGTAACCCGATGGCCTATAGCCCTTGAGAAAATCAATAATTGATAACCCTTTTGAGACACCAATTTCAGTGATGAGCTTGGACTGAAGCATTTATATAAGTCATAATTCTGCTAATCCTGCACAGAGCTTAAACAACATATGCCCTGGCGACTTAACGTCAAGGGCCAGGGCGGGTAACCACCCAAATGTAGTCTTACCCTGCACACAAGTAGATCACAAGAACCCCTGGCAGTTTACCGCAGGGCGGGTCATAATACCTCACATATAACCACTGTGATATTGAATTTGTACTGCCAGTTTACATGACCTGTGAAGTAAGGGTGATAACCCAATCTTTAGAAGCCAATGGTTCCACATAGATGATGATTGTCATAAGCTGGCGACTTATAGTCAAAAGTCAAGCCGGGTTAAGCATAAAACACTTATATACATTTGAGATATAATCCAAAAAAGGTCTCAAGTCAAACCTAAAATTGTTTGCAAAAAAGACTTAAAAAACTTAAGGCTTCTGATTCGTATACGATCAGAAAACCGTTCCAAAGGGGTTGAGCTAAGATTTGAATACGATCATATAGCCCCCAGTGGCTTTGGCGTTGCCGATCAAGAGGGTACCGACAGCTATGTTCTCTTTGGTTCGAATACGACCTATGTTTGAACATGAAGCCCCCAAATGACCTTGAGAGTTGTTTAACGACGCTGATTCAAATATGATCCACGTCGGACCCAAAAGAGGTTAAGCTATGATTCGGATACGATCAAGAAGCCCCCTAGTGAGTTTGGCAGTGTGCCGATCAAAAAGGGTTTCGACAGCTATGTTCTCTTTGGTTCGACTACGACCTATGTTTGAACATGAAGCCCCCAAGTGACCATATATTAGCATTGCACCGATCAAGAGGGTACCGACAGCTATGCTCGATGAGTAGGAAGCCCCCAAGTGACCATAATAAGATAAGCCGTAAGGCAGGATACCTATGTTTGAACCGCGCATCATGGCAGCAAGTTCTTTTTGGCAACCTTTAATTTTTCTTAGAACTCGAGCTTGCGAGAGATTAATTCTTTTTGAACCGGAACTTTAAACGGATTTGAAAGCTTCAAAAATTTGTGAGGGACAAATTTATCTTGAGCCGGATTTTGAACCGGATTTGAGAGCTTCAAAATTTTGTGAGGGACAAATTTAGCCTGGGCCGGCTTTTGAACCGGATTTGAGAGCTTCAGTGCTTTGTGGGAGAAAGATGTCTCTTGAACCGGATTTTAAACTAGAGTCCTTATTTTGAGCCGGAAATCTTCTGACGACTTTTAAATTTTCATCGATCTAGCAGTAATCTCCGGGGCCCGGGTTATTTTTCCCTTCAATGACCCGGAGTTCTTGAATTCATTGAAACCGGTCAATTCTGCCGAGTCATGTCATTGTAGCCCCCGAGTCTCAAGACAACTCGAGGAGTTGGCTTGAGATTCCCCATATTTGACCATGATATAAACCAGTATAAGTCTTTCAACAGCTTAGTGATATAATTCATCCTGCATTGGAGAAGTTGCAAGGCAGAGTAATTGCTCTTTTAAAGAAAGCAATATAATATAAAAATATACTGGATAGATTTCACCTAATATGTTAAGTCAGAAATTATCTACCACGGAGTTGATGATCATCATGGTGAAGCTGAAATTAATCACGGCCGAGTCGGTCGTTGGCACGAACAAATGAGTCGGCCGCGGTGTTGTAAGCCGGTGCGGATGGGCAAGTCAATCGTAGGCACGGTAAGCCACACGGACGGCGAGTCAATCGCAGTGTCGTAATCCGGACAGACGGGTGAGTTGACCACGGGAGCGGTACCTGCGAGTTGATGCAGATCGAGTTGTACGGGAGGTAGCTTGCGCACAGCCGTTCAATAGCAAGCGGGCGCAGACGTCAGTGCATGATGATGCTGATGCACACTCCATAGGCACGGCATGACACCACCTTTATAATAAATAATGGTCCTGCGAAAGAAAAATACCATAAACCAGAGTAATTTGTTCTCAAACAATTTAATATGTACTGGAAATAAATAGGGCGGATAGCACCTGAAACTTTTGCCGGATGAACATAGACGCTGGTTGAAACGTATGCATGTACATGCTCTCCAATGATGGACGCAGCGTCTGCTAGATTGTGGCCATGGATTTGACTGGCCGTCACACTACTTGTTGCAGTCGATTGTCTCTTCTTTGAACTTCAGTTGGCCCTGTGTGATAGTACATGGTCTTCCACATAATTAGGCTTGTTCTTCCAAAGCCTAGGATTCAATGCCCAAGTCACTTTACGCCAATAGTATAAAATTATAACTCTTGGCCCTGTGCGGGCTGCAACAGTGATACTAGCAATTTTCACCGGCCTACTGGCCGCCCGTGGCACATGCACCCATGACGCTTTGGCTAGATACGCCATCGTGGCACACTTTATTTTTGTTTTAATCCAGTCGATGGAACAACAACGGGAAGTCTCCTCTTTTCCTTTAATTTACTCAAGGTTTGAGTAGACAGAATGTATCTCTTCCATGTAGAGCGTAGCAATTGTCCAGACGTGTGCTGCTGCAATTTTTCTCAGGAGTAGTAGTGGCCACAAATATGTAAAAAAGCAACAGCAACAACTTGCACCTAGTAGATCGATGTATAGGGCTTTGTTGGAAATCTTCTCTGAACTCTTTAAATGCCGGGCACACCAGGTACGGCATTTGAAAACTGAAAACTTGCTGGGTAGCGCCATCGTGTTGACTGGAGCATAGACTGTTATGCGTGGATCTTTGAGAGAGCTTGATTCATAGCAGAGGGGCGCTGAGTTTCCATGGGCGCAACAGAGGCGAAACCTTCTTTGGACGGGAGGCGGCTCTGCAATGGTGCGGCACGACCGGCTCGACAACTGACGGCCGTTATCGGGTGAGGGCCGGCTCGGGGCCTGACCATGGCGGATGAGTGAGGCTGGTCGGAGACTCGAGGCCGCGGGAAGAGCTTGCAGGCGCTGCTGTGTTGAAGCGGCCAAAGAAGCGGAGATAGCCGGCGCTCGAGACAAGCTGAGCTGAGACGGCCGGCGGCTTAGAGACGGACTCCGGCGACTCCGGCGGGAGCGGCGACTCGAGGCGAGGCGGCGCTGCAGCCAGGGACAAGCCCAGGGCGGCACCGGTGACTCACAGCGACGGGGCGACTCATACAGGGCAACCTCGCGGCAGGAGCAAAGGTGCTCAGGCGGCGCCGCGACGCGGGAGCAACAATAGGCGTTCGTCGGCGCGGGGGACGAAGACAGCACAGGCAGGCTGGCAGATGAAGCAGAGGCGCGCCGGCGGCTCGCAGTAGAGTCAAGGCCGTGGGAACGGCGGCTCAGAGGCGAGGCCGGCTTTAACACAGCCGGCAGCGGCAACTTGGGAGCAGGCCAAGGCGGAGACTCAACGGCGGCTGCGGGCGGCTCATTATGAGGTGCGACGACGGAGGCTCGAGGCGGGGCAGACGGGGCGTCAGCCAAAAAACGGCCAAGCCGGCCCGATGCAGCGGCGGGTCGACGTACAGCTGGCTCGGAACGAAGCCACGACCGCGGAGTCTGAATCCAATCCCGTCCATGTCCTCGTCTGGGTCGCTCTTGGTTTGACTTTTCCTCTCGTGCTGATGGATCATTGGATGGATCACTTTTTTGCCTTCACATCTAGAATCGGTAGTACCAGTAGGCCGGCGGCTTTCTCGCGAAGGAATTAATATCAAATATGAGTCGACGCCGTCTGGACTCAAGACAACATAATAGTGCACGGGCAGCAAAACTTTGATTGTGTCGGCGACTTGTGGTTCTTATTGATCTCGGCGACTCGCGACAGCTATCCGATTCGACAGCTCGTGTAGCGTCGGCGGCATACAGAGTACCAAACCCTAATTTCTTCCTCGACTTCAATCTTAAAAATTATCATCTGGAAAAATTGCAAACTCCTCGATCCCTGGGTAGATCCCTCCAAGAACTCATCACCACCGTGCGCAAGCCCCACGGTGGGCGCCAACTGTCGTGGTTTTGTCACGGCAGATGTCCTTTGTGTCAGGACTTAGTCGCAAGACCAACACATCTATGTGGTAGCTTGTGAGGGGTTGATCGGGACGAGAGATGCAACACACAAGACCAGGGTTTAGACAGCTTCGGTCCCCGGGAAACATCATCCGGTAATAACCCTACATGATGTTTGTGGCTAGGTCTCATTATGATCATAAGGGAGTCACCGGCAAGTCGGCTCTTTGTGTATAGCCCTAGAGATTGTTTCTTGTTATCTGTCCCTCTTTGGGGAGCCCTGCCCGTCCTTATATAAGTTAGAGGGGCGGGTTACATGTGGAGTCCTAGTAGGACTAGGACTAGTCTATCTTTTCTTACAAGTTGAATACAAGTCCGGGTCTTGCTTCCTTCCTCTTAAGCCGCTTGCCAGGTCACCCATAAGTCGCCCGGCTCGGGCGGGTCACTTGGTGAGTCGTCCAGTCGGGGCGGGTCATTAGTGAGTCGCCAAGTCCGGCCAGGTCATACTTCCGGGTCATACTGCGGGGTATATCCCCAACAAACAGCCTACAACACACCAGAACACGAAGAATAAAGTTACATACACTGTCAGTGTTCATCCATGGTTGCCAGATTGGATCGAATCAAAGAGAGAAGGGAAGGGAAGGGCTACCATGAGGATCAAATCGAATCTGCACCATCGCCTTCATGGTGTTCGGAGACCCATGGCCGGCGTGTAGCCACCGGAAACCCTAGGTAGGCCATGCGGTGAGCTGCATGACCTCTTAGTCATTCCCACGGGGAGAAGTCTGCCCGGTGCCACTCTGGCCAGGCTCCATCTTCCAGCTGCTGCGATCGATTAAAGTCAGAAAACTCATGGCAAACAATTTAGATAGAGACATGCAGGCTTCAGCAAAGGAATCATAACTTGCACCCTTTTCTAGTAGTGTAAAATTAAGTTGTGCGGTTTGGTAGTTACCTGTGACTGGGAATTCAAAATAACTAATCTGTAAAAACTAAAATAACTACTACTGTAGTAAATAGTGGACTGTCGAGATGAATATTTGTATGGATGAACTCATGGGTCACTCAGTTCAGAATTCACATATTTGTATGGATGAACTCATGGGTCGCTCAGTTCAGAATTCACATTGCTTTGTATATATCTACTAAAACAAACAGTAGCTCATATACTCATATATTCATCCCTAAACGGTAGGTAATTAAGTTAATGAGCCTTAAACAGTAGGCACAGATCTAGTATTATATAATACAACTACGGCAGGAATAGATTAAATTATTGTGTTCATCGTTAACAAGTGCGTTGTTGTCAACCTATTCAACCCTGTTGGCACTAGCAATGATGATTGCCCAGAAGATAAAACAAAAGAAACTAATCCTAACTATATAGTTAACTCAGAGATTAGTTTAACTCAGAAATTGAATGGCATAACCAAATGCAGACAGAGACACCTTTCTTGTTGCTGCTGCTGTTGCTAACAACAGCAGCATTATTTGAGCAATTAATCCAACAAATTTCATCTACACCTCTATGCAACCTCCTACTTGTCGGTCCATATATGAAACCATCCGCATTCACATGATGCATGCACTATACTACTGTCCTATGTTGTAGGGTTCAGACCTGGGCTAGGTTGATTTAATTTTGCAAATAAGTACAAGATATCATCGTCCTCACCACTCAAGGATGGCACTAGAGATGAGTAGATTTTGATATAAGCTTTGTGCAGAAATCCAACATCGTGCAAGTAGTACAGACCAACAATGAGTGGTAGTAATTATCCTTTTTTTTCTAAAGATGGATGGCCTGATTCAGCTACCAATCAGTAGGAAGACGTCTTTTTTAGGACATGAATCCTACATCTAGTAGTAATCAACGATCCCGCATAGCTACCACTACAACACTAGTGTGTCACGGAGAAAGGAACGAAGAGGTGAGCCTCACCTTTCCAGGACGACGAGGTGGCTGGGCTCAAGGCCAACGGCTTGGGCGAGATGAGTTTCTTCTCCTTCTCGGGCTCAGTACAGCGGCGCCACCACCTTGGAGCAGCGACAGACGGGCGGGGGCGAAGCTTGAAGTCGAGGAGCGCGGGTGGCGTGGATCCGCAGTGGCGACAGACGAGCAGGAGCGAAGCTCGAGGTCGAGGAGCGCGGGTGGCACGGGTCCGGAGTAGCGACAGACGGGAGCGGGCGGGGGCGGCCTGGATCCTCGCGGGCCAGATCCCGATAATGCTGCTGGGCTAGAGAGTTGGCCAAATCCAGACGATGCGGCCGCAAGGGGGTGGTTGGGCTCGCGGCCAACGGCCAGGTCTAGCAACTTCATGGCATCGGGGCAGGGGAGGAAAAGGCCATCCCGCCCATGGCATCCTGGATCTGGGAGGGAGAGAACACGAGGTGAGGAAGTAAGGGATGGATGTGAGGAGGAGGATGAGGAGATGGAGTAGAGGGACGCACCTGAGTCGCCGAACCACGCCTAGGGAAACCCTAGCAACGGCAGACGGTCACGGGTGGCGCTGGAAGACCCAGCGGAGCGAGATGAGCCCCAGGAGCTGCTCGTGTTGTGCCCTAGGAGCCAGAGATCGCCAGAATCGTCCGGCAGCGCAGATGTGTCCCGGGAGCGAGAGGGATCTTCTTGAGGTGGGAGGAGGGGAGGCGCAGTTTGGAGGGACGGCGGGTGGGTGGCGGCGGTGGGTGGGAGACGAGAGGAGAGGGTGAGGGAGGAGGGATCTGGAGCGGCGGTGGGATCTGGAGCACTAGGGTTCGCGTTCGAGGCTGTGGGCCGGGCTTCGTCGGGTGAGAGGGTGAGGGAGAAAGGGCTGCCGTCGGATCCGGGAGCATCCGACGGCCTTGGAGGCATGATCCGCGTGACATGCCCATGGACCAATCAGAACCCAGTACACGTTATGACCATTTAAATTGGTCGTAATTGACTTAAAATAAGGTGTTGAATCATATACACAGTTTTATGAAATGAGAAATTCAAGAAAATAAAACATTCTCATTGTGTCAACAAATGTGACCTAGTTTTTAGGAAAACTAACAAACTTGGAATTGAAGTAAGACAAATATCTTTAAAAAGTGTTATGAGAAATGATTTTTTAGGAAAAAAATCATTTTCTATTTTTGGAGCGACAAAATACTTTTTTTATGAAGAATCTACCAAATATTTGTTTCAAAATGGCACCACACCATTTTCCAAAACTATAAGACATCATTTTACGTACGGCTGACCAAATGTTAACATGTAAAATGCTTTCGATCCACCCTCAGCAAAAAGACAATTTATGTTTCAAAAAAGAATGTACCTGAGCATTCTTTTTTCCCCTACTTTTTCACATGAAAAATTCAAAAAAATGATCTCATATTGTGCAAAAGGGTGCGTATTGGAATGGAAAACAATGTTGCCTATGGAAGTATTCATTTTGTTTGGACGAAAAAATCATTTTCCATTTTTTGAGTGCCCAAAATGAGGTTTTTTGTGAAGGACCTACCATATATTTGTTGCAAAATTGTACCAAATCAATTTTATAAAATAATAGGCCATATTTAATGTAAAATTGACCAAATGATTGGATGTCAAAAGTTTTGATCCACCTCTCATGAAAAAGACAAATTTTCAACGATTCAGTAGGAAGCGAGTCAAGTTTGAACTGTAGATGCTTCATAGTTTGCTCTTTATTTTTTTCAAAAATCATTTCTAGGTACATAAGTATATATTTAATCAGAGAAATACCAAAAAAATTTCAAGATTCAACCACTAGCTAAGAACGGTCATGCTTGCCGTTTTGACCGCATTTTGAAACGGGCATAAAAATACATTTTTTTGGAAAATCTTCGCATTGTGTCATTACATGTGACCAAGTTACCAGGAAAAATAATAAACTTGTAATACAATAATTCTTTTAAAAAAGTGTTCTCAGAAACGAGCTATTGTGTGTGGAGATCAATGCTTTTCAAGCCAAATGATCGATGTTATGGTAGCATTCATGGCATAGTTTGTTCAAATGACCTCATATTGTGCACAAGGGTGCATATTGGAATGGCAAACAATGTTGCCTAAGGAAGTATTCATTTTCTTTGCATGAAAAAAAATCATTTTTCATTTTCCGAGTGCCCAAAATGAGTTTTTTTGTGAAGGACCTACCAAATAATTGTTGCAAAATTGGACCAAATCAATACAGGCTAAAAGGCTACATATGCATACAATTATAATAAAATACAGGCTAAAAGGCTGAGCTGGCGGCCTTCTGACGATGGTCTTCTTGGACTCCACGATCAGCATAGCACCCTTGCGGCCGTTCATTCGAAGTGTCCCGACCCGCCTCCGCCTACAGAGCTGCTGGCGCTGGGAGGCTCTTGGGGCTGCTGGGCCTCTTCCAGAAGAGCTTGATATCGTGTAATCGCGCGCATGACATCTCCATGAAATCGCTCCATTTCCATGTCTCTGGCCTGGTAGCAAATTCCGTCCATCACCTGCATCCTCAAGATACCACGTTGGTGATATTCTACTTCGTCGGGGACGCAAACTCTGCCAAGGATGCGCTCGAGCCTGGCCACCACATTGTCGGGATCAAGGTTGACACGGCCGCCGCCGAAAATGATGAAGCTGCAGGCTGGCTGTGTCTTGACTGAATTGCAGAGGTCCTCCGCCCATTCCTTGCGGGGCATCAGGCTCTCGATGAGCACTGGTGACGGCGGCTCTTTGGGTGGGTCGCCGATCATGCCGCCAAGCAGCTCTGGATCTTTTGCACGGTGGATGGAAAACTGCTGATCACACTTCCTTTGCAATATGTCGATTGTGCGCCCAAGGACTGTCACACCGATATCGTTGCCGATGGGCCATGGTGCCTGCACCGGTCGTTGAAGCTCTTGCTTCATGACCTGCTCCGACTCTTTCTCCTCGACAAAGATGTAACGCAGGTAGGGGTCGACGTGGAAGCTTTGGTCATTGCCTGGCATGCTTGGAATAACTAATGGTAGATGGGTGAGGACTAGATCTGCGCACAGTGTTGCGACGGTGCATTGCCGCCTGGGTTATATGCAGCAAGCCATTAGCTGGTGGCGGGAAACCAATGAGAGAAGAGGCGGGGATTTTACAATTCACCCATGTGGAGTGTGGGAAGCATTCGCTGGAGCGCGGGAAGACTAAGTGGAGCACACAACCCGAATACCCTATGCGGTGTCACGTGTTATCTATCACACATGTGTTAACATAAGGAAACATATGTGTAACTTACTAATCATTGCATACGAGTACTCATAGACACATCGTGTGTGATACTCATAGCCAGTGCAAGCAACTAGTTTGCATTTTTCAAAGTTTTTTGTACACACAGAATTGCACACGAATTAACTATAGTAACCGTCTGTGTTATAATTTCTCATCCCAAAAAGTTCATCCGAGTGGGCTATTTGCTACATATCACACACATCTTGTTTACATGAATCATTTGTGTTCTTTTGGCTCATCGCAAAAAGTTCATCTATGTGAATTGTATGCCGCATATCACACACATCTTGTTAAGTTGAACTATTTCTGTTCTGTTCCCTAATCAAAAATAGTTCGTCCAAGTGAACTGTATGTTGTATATCACACCCACCTTGATATGGATGCCCATTTCTGTTGTTCTATCTCATTGCAAACAAGTCGTATGGATCAACTATATGCCTTGCATCGCACACGCAACTAAAATCTGAACTGTGTTTGATGTCTCCGCCATCGCAAATGTTTTGCATCTTTTTTGACGGTTGTTTACATCACCATTTGCGATTAATGCATCGCACATAGTTTCATCAAAGGGTCTCTTATCGTAGTGTCGCGTTAGCAGCCTCCTGTAGTAGTGACTTAAGCATCGCTATGGGTGAGAAAGTCTCATCGTAGCCAACCCTTTGTCAAAAACCTTTCGCGATAAGTTGAGCTTTGTAGACAGTGATATTACCATCAGCGTCTGTCTTCGTCTTGAAGATCCATTTATTTTCAATGGCCTTACGATCATCGGGCAAGTCCACCAAAGTCCACACTTTGTTCTCATAGAAGGATCCTATCTCAGATTTCATGGCCTTAAGCCATTTCTTGAAATCTGGGCTCATCATAACTTCTTCATAATTTGTAGGTTCGCCGTTGTCTAACAACATGACTTCCAAGACAGGATTACCACTCTGGTGCAGAGTGTGTTCTTGTTGACCTACAAAGTTCAGTAGTAACTTGATTTGAAGTTTCATGATCATCATCATTAGCTTCCTCTCTAGTTGGTGTGGGAATCACGGAAACATTTTTTCCCTCGTGAGCTACTTTCCAATTCGAGAGAAGGTACAACTACCGCATCAAGTTCTACTTTCCTCCCACTCACTTCTTTCGAGAGAAACTCCTTTTCTAGAAAGGACCCATTCTCAGAAACAAAGATCTTGACTTCAATTTGTGGTAGAAGGTGTGCCCAATAGTTTCCTTAGGGTATCCTATGAAGACGCACTTCTCCGATTTGGGTTCGATCTTATCAGGCTGAAGCCTTTTGACATAAGCGTCGCATCCCCAAACTTTAAGAAACGACAGCTTTAGATTTCTTGCCAAACCATAGTTTATACGGTGTCGTCTCAACGGATTTAGATGGTGCCCTATTTAACGTGAATGCGGATGTCTCTAATGCATAACCCCGAAATGATAAAAGGAAAATCGATAAGAGACATCATACAACGCACCATATCTAATAAACTACGGTTACGACGTTCGAACACACCATGTAACGCCCCGGATCCGATGCGCCAGGTGTCTGCCAGTGATTCGCTGTCATTGCCATGTCATTTGTTTGCGTGTTGAATTTTATCATGTCATCATGTGCATTTCATTTTGCATACGTGTTCGTCTCATGCATCCGAGCCTTTTCCCCGCTGTCTGTTTTGCAATACGGCGCTTCTATGTCATCCGGCGTCCCCTTCTTGCCTCTCTTCGTGTGCGGGTATTAAACTTTCTTGAAATGGCCCGATGCTTGCCAAGTGGCCTTGGTATAGCACCGGTAGACCGCCTGTCAAGTTTCGTGCCATTTGGAGGTCGTTTGGTACTCCAACGGTTAACCGGGTAACCGTAAAGCCCCCTTTCTCTTTGCAGCCCAACACCCTTACAAACTGGCCCAAAACCCATCTAACTCCCCTCCATGCTCTCGGTCGTTCGATCACGATCGCGTGGGCGAAAACCGCTCCTCATTTCGACTCCCCTAGCTCCCTCTACCTATAAATTAGTCCACCTCCCCCGAATTCGCGGATGAAACCCTAGCCCTCTCCCTCTCCGCCGCCGGACGCGTCCAGCCGCGGCCGGACATGTCCGCCCCGCGCCCCCTCGTCCAATCGGAGGCTGCCGCGTGGCGCTCCCGCCGCCGCCCGCTCAAAGCCCGCCCGTGCGCCGCCGTCCATCTCGTCCCCGTGTGCCACCCCGCCGTCGCCGCAGCGCCAACATCGTCAGAGCCCCGCCGCCGGTGAGCGCCCTGTCCAGGTCGCGCCTCCCCATCTCCTCCTTCCTCCCCATCTCGCCTTCTCTCTCTCACTCATGGCCATGGCGCCGTTTCTTCTCGCAGGAACCAGGCCGCCGCCCCGATCCGCTCCCACCGCCGTTGGAGTCCCTCTGAGCTCGGATCTGGCCCCCCACCTCTAGATCCGTCCATTCCCACAGCTCTCCGCGGTGCCCGTCTGCCGGAGTCACTGCCGTGCCGCTGTTGACCTAGGGCGCCGCCGCCTGTGTGCCCTGCTCGTGTGCCAGGCACGAGGAGGACGACGCCCTCACCCGCATGGGCCACCTCCTCTCCTCAGGCCCAGCGGAAGACACGGCCCAGCCTGCAGCCCAGCACCCCGGCCTGCCTCATCTCCCCGTCTTGGGCCATGGCCCGCATGGTGAGCGCCCGTCTTTTCCCCGCCCGTGCGAGATATAGCTATACGACGCCCATCTGTTTTTTTTTTCAAAAACGCCTAAGTCCCAGATTTCTGACATTTTTATGCCATGTTCGTCATGACGTATCTCTGTATCCGTAGCTCCGTTTTGGGCGTGTAATATGTCAACTTGTTTGCCTCGACGAGTAAATCATTTCATTCCATTTCATCATATTCATTTGAGCTCATCTTGATGCCTGAATCATTGTTGTAAGAGTGCTTCATGATGTTTTCTGCTGTCTGTTAACAGAACGAGCTCTTTTGTCATTTTTGCCATAATTGATGTGTGCATCCTATGAGGTTGATGTCTACATGTGTTTTGATCTATGCTATGTCTTATTTATAGTGGTGTATGCCATGCATTTTTGTGCTCAATGTGGTGACTAGCACAAGCATGCAAACTAGGCATCGTGATGTTGCTGATTTTAGTCCCTGTTCTGATGTTATTTTCATGCCATGTAAACATGATGCTACAGAGAGATCCATGCATATTTTGAGATACTTCAGTAAGGGTGTTTTGAACATATGGTTATTGCCTATCCATTCATGCCCTTTGTTTCAATTATAGAGTAGTCTAGCATGTCATTTTCGTGCTCTACTTTTGCTTCAAAATGTTTCCTGGCAAATTGTTTACATGTTATTCAATTTTGCCAAGGTTGCTATAGTTGATCCTTGCATGCTATGAACTTATTCTTGACTTGGTTTGTTTCACAAACATGTCTTCTTGATGATGCTATTCTTATCTTGTCATGCAATGACTTGTGGTGAGTGATTCGAGCTTGTTAAGTAGGGTACATGATGTTGCTGTTTTGCTAGGCTGAATCTGTTATTTCGTGATGCGATGTAAACCTGCTTCTACAAATCATTCTATGCATAATCTGGAGATGATCACTAAACATGTTTTGTTCTACATGTCATGCTCTATCCATCCATGCCCCTGGTAGCATTTATAGCTTGCTGTAGCTTGTTGTAATCTTGCTCTAAATTTGCTTGATAATGTTGCTGTCAGCCTGTTAACATTAAGTTCAGTTGTTTCCATGTGTTTTGCTAGTGTTCCATGCACCCTATGACCTTGCTATTGCCATTCTTAGCTTCACAAACATGTCTTCTTACTGTTGGTTGCCTTGCCATGCCATCTTTTGCTCTGTAGTGAGTTGCACAAGCTCATCTACATGCCTTCATAATTATGTTCCTACCATGTTTGAATCTGTATTATAACTTGCTATGTTTACGTGAGTGCCATCATATTTTCTGATCCTTTTTGGCTTATAGTCAGTAAGGGACTTTTGATCTATGCATTTAGTAGATTCATGCCATGCCTTTGTTTTCCATGATAAGTTCCTGTAACATGTTGTTTGATAGCTCTAAACATTGCCTCGTGATGTTGTTTTCTGCAAAGTCTGAAATTGTTATAACTTGCAATCTCTCCATGTGTGTTTGAGCATGTTCTAGTGATTTCTAGAGATAGCTCAGTGTTCATGTTTTGTAATGATTTACCTGTACATCATGCCCATGCCTTTTTTTATTATGTTGTGGTGCTGTAGCATATTGTTTTGATGCTTGCAATATGTCTAGTTGTTGTTTTGGACAGATTGTAGCTATAACTTATTTCATGTGTGTGTTGAACCGTTGCTCCGTTTTGAGTGTGCTTTATATGAAACTTGCTTAGAATTGCATGTAGTTTCATATTATCATGTTGCATACATGTTTTGGTGTGTTTGCTTGATGTTTGTATGCATTTTGCATCGATGCCATGTCTATCTTGTTTTGCTCATATCTTCTAGGCCGTAGCTCCGAACTAAATGAACTTTATATGTAACTTGACTAGAATCTCGTGTAGATCATCTTGGTGCATCTTAACTTGCTGTTTAACAACTTGAACATAAGGTTTATTCAGATCTGGACCAATTTCGAAATTTGCATATGAGGACTTACCAGAATTGTTATATGTTGTTTCCGGCCTCATTTAAACTTGCCTTGATGTGTTGCTCTTGTTTGCATCATCTCTTGCCATGAGTAGCTTCATGTAGCTTTGTCATGCATCATGCTTGTTGTGCATCATGCCTTGTCCATGTGTGGTGTGTTTACTATGTTGTGTGCTTCTTTTCGATAGTTCATGTTTCGTTGCGATTGTGAGGATTCGTTCGTCTACGCTTGGTTCGGCTTCATCCGTTCGTCTTCTTCATGGACTCGTTCTTATTCCTTGCGGGATTTCAGGCAAGATGACCGCTACCCTGGATCTCACTACTATCATTGCTGTGCTAGTTGCTTCGTTCTATTGCTATGCTACGTTACCTATCACCTATTTATCAAGCCATCCCAAATTGCCACGAACCTCTAACCTTGACACCTTTCCTATGCAAACCATTGTTTGGCTATGTTACCGCTTTGCTCAGCCCCTCTTATAGCGTTGCTAGTTGCAGGTGAAGTTGAAGATTTCTCCATGGTGGACAGGATTTTGCGTTCCTTACACGGTCGGGTGATTTATGGGACCCCCTCGACAGTTCGCTTTGAATAAAACTCCTCCAGCAAGGCCCAACATTGGTTTTACATTTGCCTCACCTAGCCCTTTTTCCCTTGGGAGTCGCGCTCTTGAGGGTCATCTTTATTACAGCCCCCCCGGGCCAATGCTTGTCTAAGTGTTGGTCCAAACTAGAGCACCGTGCGGGACTATCCCTTGGCAACTTGGGTTACGTCGGTACCTGTACGCTTAGCTTATCCGGTGTTGCCCTGAGAACGAGATATGTGCAGCTCCTATCAGGATTGTCGGTGCATCGGGCGACTTTGCTGGTCTTGTTTTACCATTGTCGAAATGTCTTGTAAACCGGGATTCCGAGTCTGATCGGGTCTTCCTGGGAGAAGGTCTATTCCTTCGTTGACCGCGAGAGCTTGTCATGGGCTAAGTTGGGACACCCCTGCAGGGTATAATATTTCGAAAGCCGTGCCTGCGGTTATAGGCAGATGGGAATTTGTTAATGTCCGGTTGTAGATAACTTGACACCAGATCCGAATTAAAACGCATCAACCGCGTGTGTAGCTGTGATGGTCTCTTTTCGGCGGAGTCCGGGAAGTGAACACGGTTTCTGTGTTATGTTTGACGTAAGTAGGAGTTCAGGATCACTTCTTGATCATTGCTAGCTTCACGACCGTTCCGCTTGCTCTCTTCTCGCTCTTATTTGTGTATGTTAGCCACCATATATGCTTAGTCGCTGCTGCTGCCTCACCACTTTATCCCTTCCTTTCCCTTTAAGATTTGCTAGTCTTGATACCCATGGTAATGGGATTGCTGAGTCCTCGTGGCTCACAGATTACTACAACAACAGTTGCAGGTACAGGTTATGCGATGATCATGACGCGAGAGCGATGCTTGCTTGCGTTGAGTTCTTCTCCTGCTTCTTCGATCAGGGGATAGGTTCCAGGTCGGCAGCCTGGGCTAGTAGGGTGGATGTCGTTTGAGTTTCTGTTTGTGTTTCATCCGTAGTCGGATGATGCTCTGATGTATTGTGATGTTGTATTCATGTGGCATTGTATGCCTCTTGTATGTATCCCCATCTATTATGTAATGTTGATGTAATGATATCCACCTTGCAAAAGCGTTTCAATATGCGGGTCTATCCTTGGTGGGACCTTCGAGTTCCTTTTGGATAGGGTCGCATAATGGGCGTGACACACCATCACGCTATGGTGTTCCAGGTGGCATGAGTTTTGAAACAAATCCACATTGTTTTAAATGAAGGCCAAACTCGTAACTCAAATATTCACCTACATGATCAGATCATAGTAACTTTATTTTCTTGTTACGATGATTCTCTACTTCACTCTAAAATTCTTTGAACTTTTCAAATGTTTCAGATTTGTGTTTCATTAAGTAGATATACCCATATCTATCAAATCATCTATAAAGGTTAGAAAATAACGAAACCCGCTGCATGCCTCAACACTCATCGGACCGCATACATCGGTGTGTTATTTCCAATAAGTCATTAGCTCGCTCCATTGTTCCGGAGAATAGAGGTTTAGTCATCTTGCGCATGAGGCATGGTTCACAAGTATCAAATGATTCATAATCAAGTAATTTTAAATGTCCATCCACATGGAGTTTCTTCATGCGCTTTACATCAATATGACCTGAACGGTAGTGCCACAAGTATATTGCACTATCATTATCAACTTTGCATCTTTTGGCATTAATATTATGAATATATGTATTACTACAATCGAGATTGAATAAACCATTTACATTGGGTTTATGATCATAGAAGGTTTTATTCATGTAAACAGAACAACAATTATTCTCTGACTTAAATGAATAACCATATTGCAATAAACACGATCTGATCTTGTTCATGCTCAACGCAAACACAAAATAACATTTATTCAGGCTCAACACTAATCCTGAAGTTAGAGGGAGGGTGTGATGGTGATCATATCAATCTTGGAAACACTTCCAACACACATCGTCGCCTCACCCTTAACTAGTCTCTGTTTATTCTGCAACTCCTGTTTCGAGTTACTAATCTTAGCAACTGAACCAGTATCAAATAACCAGGGGCTACTCTGAGCACGAGTAAGGTACACATCAATAACGGGTATATCAAATATACCTTTGTTTACTTTGCCATCCTTCTTATCCGCCAAGTACTTGGGGCAGTTCCGTTTCCAGTGACCATTTCCCTTGCAGTAGAAGCACTCAATTCAGGATGTTGGGAAACGCTATATGGAAAAAAAATCTACACACACGCAAGATCTATCCATTCAGATACATAGAAATGATGGAAAGAGTGTGTCTACGTACCCTCGTAGACCGTAAGCGGAAGCGTTTAGTAACGCGGTTGATGTACTCGAACTTCTTCGCGATCCAACCGATCGAGTACAAATGTACGACACCTCCGCGTTCAGCAGATGTTCAATTCGGTGACGTCCTCGCCTTCTTGATCCAGCAAGATGGTGAAGTAGTGGATGAGTTCCGGCAGCACGACGGCATGGTGATGGTGATGGTGATGCTATCTGCGCAGGGCTTCACCTAAGCACTACGAAAATATGACCGAGGGACGAAACTATGGAGGGGGGGGGGCGCTGCACATGGCTAAGAGATTGTCGTGGCTTATGTGTGGCGCCCCCTCCCACATATATATAGGTGAGGGGAGGGAGGAGAAGCCAAGGAGGCACCCCAAGTGGGGCCGAATCCCACTTGGGGTCCTGCCCCTAGCCGCCCCCTTGCCTTTCGCGCGCGGGGAAAAGCAGGGGGTGGTGCCCCCCCTTTCATTTTTCCCATGTGGAGGGGAAGGCAGGAGGGAGTAGCCCTCCCCCTTTCCTTCCCTAGGGCCGGCAGCCAGGGAGAGGGGCACGCTAGCCCACTTGTGGGCTGGTGTGTCTCTCCCCTTGGCCCATTAGGACCATAGACCTCCCGAGGGTGTCCGGAACCCCTTCGATGACCCGATGACTACCCGGTGCACTCTGAAACTCCTCTGGTGTCCGAATATCATCGTCCTATATATCAATCTTTACCTCTAGGCCATTCTGGAGCTCCTCGTCATGTCTGTGATCTCATCTGGGACTCCGAACAACATTCGGTCACCAAATCATATAACTCATATAACACTATATCGTCAACGAACGTTAAGCGTGCAGACCCTATGGGTTCGAGAACTATGTAGACATGACCGAGACACCTCTCCGGTCAATAACCAATAGCAGAACCAGGATTCCCATATTGGCTCCTACATATTCTATGAAGATCTCTATCGGTCGAACCTTATGACAATATACGTAATTCCCTTTGTCCATCGGTATGTTACTTGCCCGAGATTCGATCGTCTGTATCTTCATACCTAGATCAATCTCGTTACCAGCAAGTCTCTTTACTCGTTCCGTAATACATAATCTTGCAACTAAGTCCTTAGTCACTTTGCTTGCAAGGCTTCTTATGATGTGTATTACCGAGAGGGCCCAGAGATACCTCTCCGATACTCGGAGTGACAAATCCTAATCTTGATCTATGCCAACTCAAAAAACATTTTCAGAGATACCTATAGAGCATCTTTATGATCACCCAGTTACGTTGTGATGTTTGATAGAACACATGGTATCCGTCCGGTATCCGAGAGTTGCATAATCTCATAGTCAAAGGAGCATGTATTTGACATTAAGAAAGCAATAGAAATAAACTGAACGATCGTATGCTAAGCTATCGGATGGGTCTTGTCCATCACATCATTCTCCTAATGATGTGATCCTGTTATCAAGTGACAACACATGTCTATGGTTAGGAAACCTTAACCATCTTTGATCAACAAGCTAGTCTATATGAGGCTTACTAGGGAAACGATATTTGTTTATGTATTCACACATGTATTTAAGTTTCCGATCAATACAATTCTAGCATGAATAATAAACCTTTATCATTAATAAGGAAATATAAAATAACAACTTTATTATTGCCTCTAGGGCATATTTCCTTCAGTCTCCCACTTTAACTAGAGTCAATAATGTAGATTACATTGTAATGAATCTAACACCCATTGAGTCTTGGTGCTGATCGTGTTTTGCTGGCGGAAGAGGCTTAGTCAACGGGTCTGCTACATTTAGATTCATTTGTATTTTGCAAATCTCTATGCCTCCATCCTTGGCCTTTTCACGAATGAAGTTGAAGCATCTCTTGTTGTGTTTGGTTCTCTTGTGAAACCTGGATTCCTTCGCCAAGGCAAATTGCTCCAGTGTTGTCACAAAAGATTTTCATTAGACCTGATGTACTGTGTATTACACCCAGATCAGATATGAACTCCTTCATCCAGACTCCTTCATGTGCTGCTTCCGAAGCAGCTATGTACTCCGCTTCACACGTAGATCCCGCCACGACGCTTTGCTTGGAACTGCACCAACTGACAACTCCACCATTCAATATAAATACATATCCAATTTGTGACTTAGAGTCATCTGGATCAGTGTCGAAGCTAGCATCAACGTAACCATTTACGATGAGCTCTTCGTCACCTCCATAAACGAGAAACATATCCTTGGTCCTTTTCAGGTACTTTAGGATGTTCTTGAATGCTGTCCAGTGATCCACTCCTGGATTACTTTGGTACCTCCCTGCCAAACTTATGGCAAGGCACACATCAAGTCTAGTACATAGCATTGCATACATGATAGAACCTATGGTTGAGGCATAGGGAATGATTATCATTTTCTCTCTATCTTCTGCAGTGGTCGGGCTTTGAGTCTGACTCAATTTCACATCTTGTAACACAGGCAAGAACCCTTTCTTTGACTGATCCATTTTGAACTTCTTCAAAACTTTGTAGAGGTATGTGCTTTGTGAAAGTCCTATTAAGCGTCTCGATCTATCCCTATAGATCTTGATGCCCAATATATAAGCAGCTTCACCGAGGTCTTTCATTGAAAAATTCTTATTCAAGTATCCTTTTATGCTATCAAGAAATTCTATATCATTTCCAATCAACAATATGTCATCCACATATAATATCAGAAATGCTACAGAGCTCTCACTCACTTTCTTGTAAATACAGGCTTCACCATAAGTCTGTATAGAACCATATGCTTTGATCACCTCATGTCACGACCGGTTTTCCGGGTAATAAATTTCCAGAAAAGACCGTCATGCTCATCAGCCCCAGGATTACTGTTAGCTGATGAGGCTCCAACTTGATACAGAAATTCCAAGCAGAAAACAAAATATGTAGTACAAGGCCATTCTGGCCTGTGAGTACAACAAATGGTTTCTAGTGGTTGATGGCGGAAGCGGGTTGTGAAACATCAGTGTCTATGGGACTCCATTTCCCACGGGAACAGCTGACCAGGTTAACTCCTATCTTCGCGAGGCTGCTATCCCCATTACTTAGGTTCCGGGGCTGTCATCGCGTCACTCCTCTTCGTGCAAGAAAATCTAGCCAAGACAATAGCCAGGGACAAGCCAGTGAGTACTTTGAATGTACTCACAAACATTATGAACACAGGTATAACATAACAATGATGTGCTGAAAATATTTTATGCTCATGACGTCAGTCACAAAAGATAAATAAATCTCTGATGCGTGCAAGCAAGTTATTTATAAAATTGCAATAACATAGTAGTATTAAAATTTATGAAATAAATAACAAGCAAAGCCACAGTCGGGCGTCTTAGCGACACCACATAAAGGGCTTTAAAAGAAATGCCACAGTCGGGCGTCTGAGCGACACCACATAAAGGGCTTTAAAAGAAATGCCACAGTCGGGCGTCTGAG